>NC_034414.1:24413891-24435770 GCF_002078875.1 Numida meleagris
GCTGCCCACCAGATCAAGCTGCCCACCAGATCAAGCTGCCCACCAGATCAAGCTGCCCACCAGATCAAGCTGCCCACCAGATCAAGCTGCCCACCGCCCCAGCCAACCTTGAGCATCTCCAGGGATGGGGCACCCACAACTTCTCCAGTGTCTCAGCACCCTCTGAACAATTTCCCCCTAACATCTAATACATATCTGCCCTCTTCTAGTTTAAAAACCATTCCCCCTTGTCCTGTTGCTATCTGCTTGTGTAAAAAGTTGCTCTCCATCTTCTTTTATAACTATACTCTTTAAGTAGTGCAAGGAAGTACTGAAGCCAGAATTTCCTCTGGCTTTAGATCTCCTCACGTGCGCCCTAACCTAATATGCCAGAGAGCAGAGAGAAAGGAGATATGCAGTGTACACCCACAGAGATATTGCTACAGTCTTCTTCAAAAGTTTTGAAATACTTTCCTAAAAACAACAATTATGTCCCCCAGAACAAACACAAAAGCGTCCTTTGATGAAGGAAAGCTTCAATACACCCAATTAGCCCTACAGTGATGTGCATTACTGTGGCTGCATACGAACCCATACAGGCAATAAAAGATTCAACATTCTTCAGCCCTTTCAGGAAGGACGGCTCATGGGAGACTTCTGAAGAAAGCCTGAAGGAAGGTGAATGCAATCTATGTTTTCCTAGCTACATCTTCCTTTTATTAGAAAATAATCTCTCTCTCTCTCTCTCTCTCTCCTGCACATAGCCTTTAAGCTGACACAAAGGTATCTCCAAAGTACACAAATACTCCCACCTCACCTGTACTGGTGCTGCTGCCCTGCCCTGGAGCTGAGTCTGTAACGGGGCCACTGAGATCTTCCACACATGAAGGGACTGATGCCAATAAACCTACAGGAAGGCAAGAAGAAACAAGGAATATTTGGTCTGGGAGAAGACTTTCACATGGAAACACCTTAGTGATCAGCAGCCAGTGCACCTAAATTACTAAATGAGGATGGGCTCTGATTTGTACTTCCTTAAGGTTGGCCACAGAGAGACACAGTGATCTAACAGCATATTTATGTAGGATGCTCTGCCTACTTTTTTTTTTTTTTTTCCCCAAAGTGAAGAATATACAGTGGGTAGCACATGGACATAGTTGTGCCAATCACCAGCTAAACCCAACTCTTAGCTGTTCAAGAGCTCAATGCAGCTCTCCCTGGAAACTGAGCAGCTTTGGCAGGGACTGCTTCTTCTTGCAAGGACAAGAAAGGGACTATTGCAATGTACTTTAAGCCATGACCCTAATTCCAAGCATTTTATGCCACATTAGAGGCACAATGTTTTGCAATTGTTGGTTCTTACAGAGCCCCCTGTAGCGTGATAACTGCTGGTAGATCTGCTTCATGCGTTCAATATTCAGCCGGCTGGTCTCCGCATGGTTCACCATGGGTTTAGGGTAGTCCACTCCAATGATGCACTTGGCTGCCTTCTGTACAGATTCTGGTGCGTTCCACGGTTCGTAGATATACCTCGAGGGGAAGCCCTTCAGCTTGGGCAGATACCTCCTGGAACAAGTAAAAAGACGCACACACCACTTAAAGCACAGCAATGCAGCATTCAGGGTGCACAGAAAGCACCATATACCTGTCAGCTACTGGGTGACTTAAGCTCACCGATCAAGCAAGAAGGAAGCTCAAGCCATGTTACTTACTTAACATAATCACCACTGGGGTCTGTGCGACGCCCAAAGCCCACGGGGCAGTAACAGTGGAAGAACTGCTGGAAGAACGCGCTGCACGAAAGCCACATCCAGCTGCCTGCATTTACACTGAAATCTGCATCCAGCAACAATTCATCAAACACCTGCAGCAATTGGAGGAACAGACAGTGAGTGAGAGTTTTCCCAGGTAGGACTTTGTGCCAGGAGAAACCAAGATGCCATTTCAAAGGGCAGGCACTGAACAGCTCTCAGAAACCAGAGCAGCAGCAAAGAGGCAAACTGCTGGCTGAAGCCAGGTGGCTGGTCAATATATCTCGCTTCCTGACACCTTCACATAGGGAGGCACTGTCTGCTCACACTGATAAAATGCTGGCTAATCTCTCATGCAGCTACAGACTAAATCACTACCCAGTGTTATAGCAAGGCTGGGGTATTGATCCTAACTGGAGAGGTACAGTAAATGCAAAGCACCAGCTGTGGGAAGCAGGCAGACGCTGCACAGAAGAGCAAGCACCAAAGCAAGAAGAATGAACCCCTCTGAAGGACCCAGAGCTCGCTTCCATTCCAAGAGCAGTAACTCACTCACATTCATGCACAGATGCAGCGCTTTTAGCATCTGGCCCTGACACTCTTTCAGCTACGCTCTGCTTTGACAGCCTTCTGACAAGATGCATCTACCTCCACTTCTTTCATGAGGTAGTATGTACACCCACTAAGTTCAAGCTGCTTGTCCCTTCAGATGTCCCCAAAGGATGGTCTTTTACCTCTTTTCTTGTGAGAATTTAGACTCTGAATTCACAGTCATGGAGCGTTCCCTGACCGGCACGGTGATGGATTACACAATAAGGAGAAAGGTCCAGTTATAAAGAGACATTGAACTTTCAAATGAAACAGATGGACTGAGTGAACTTTTATCCAAAGGAAAAAAAAAACAACAAAAAAGAGCAGCCCACCCAAACCCCCAGTCCATATTAACCAATGGGTTCCACTAACATTTTGTTATGAAAACTGGAGACTCTCAATACTTTCTGAGCCCTCATGATGGAATACAGACTGCTAGCAGGCCAGGAGCCTGCTGGCAAATCCTTTCTTCCATGCAACTTCTACATGCCAAGCAAAAGCCATACCTGTGTGCCCATCCTTGCAGCAAGTGCCAGGGAGACTTTGTTTTCCTTATGGCCTCCTGCAAGCCTCTGGAAATGTCAGACTCACCCTGACTCCTGACTCCCAGCTGATCCAGAGGTCTCCCCTGGTCAGGAAACAGGCCACGGCGTGCCTGGCCAAATGGTGGATCCACCCTTCCTGTCTCAGTTGGGTCATGATTGCATCGATCCAAGGGAAACCCGTCTTGCCCTCTGCCCATTTTGCCAAGGCTTCAGGGTTCTTGTCCCAGGGAATCTGGATGCAGATGGGGTTCCCCTCCATGCGATCAAACTTCGGGTTGTTTGTAGCTGCTGTGTAGAAAAACTCCCGCCAGAGAAGCTGTCCATACAGGGAGAGGGGAGGAGTGCTGTTCCGCTTCACCTGTAGAAGAGGGAGTAACAGTATTCACAAGCAGGGGAGGACTGGCTTCAGTAAGCTGAGCTGCAAGCCACCCATGCCTTTATACCCAGTTCCCAAGACCGTTACTGACAACTGCTATAATGCTTGATTCCAAATCATCCTTCACCAGAAACCCCCAGTGATGAAATCAGAATACGCTTTTAGCCCACTCAGTACACTGACAAGTGACTCGAACCACCCGTAACTAACAGTAAAAAGCTCCACATGGTTGAAGAATAGAGTACCATAAGATTTGAGGCCTGCTCAACTAGGTACAGAAAAATCCCTTTTCCTTACCCAAAAGTCTCTCTTATACCAGCAACAGGCTTTATCCAATAGACAAACACAAGTGAGGCAATAGCATTTTTTGCAGCTGTTTTGGCACAGTGTCTGGCAACTGGCCTCAAGCTATGCTCAAAACCAGCCCGCCCGCCCCATGAACTTCTTGTCTTACCTTCTTATACAGCTCCCAGAGACGATAGTAAAATAAGCGGCAGGACAAACAGCCAAAACGCAGGTAGGGACTGAGTCCTGTAGGGCTGGCCAGCAACGAATTGGCATTCATCCTTGGTCTTTCGTAATTTGCAACCCATGCCTAAACATATCCGGGAGAAATTAGCTAAAACAAACCCAAATCTGTCAAATTGCTTAGGGTAGGCCTCTGTGCAGGTGGCAGGGTCACTCAGGTCTGGCAGCACAGTCTCTTCTATTCACTTCCAGCTACCGCTGGGAGAGATCTCAACTGGGCAACTCCAGTGCCCACACCCTATTCAAGAAATTTAAGATCTTTGCTTTAAACTAGTCATTTTAGGCAAGAAAATGACTAAATTTGCTGTGCATGCAGGAGCTAATAATCCCGAGATCTCTTAGGGACACATTTTAATGCAATTGTTTGCTTCCAAGTATGCCTATCTCATTTTATACACTAAACAAGAATATCTGGGGAAATTCAGACCTGTTCAATGCTGACAGTTTAATCCCTCTTTGGAAAGAACTTATGCTTTGAGCTCTACGGCTGTCACCAGCATTAAAAAAAACACAGTGTTTAAAGTGAATCACGTTTCTGCACCTAAATCTAATTTCATGACTTCAAAATTGTTTGCTTCATGCACAATATAGTGAAGAACACTAGTTTGACAGAAGAAATTGAGCTATTTCAGCACAGAGCTAGAGGTATACCACTTTGTGACATATGCAGGGGAGGTAATCTTCTACGAGCAAGTACCTCAGATAAAGACAAAGGAGATGGTGTGTAGCGTACAGCAGGGACTGTGCAACTTGGATGAGAGTTTCCAAGTTTGCATTCCTCTAAATGAAATGGAGGGAGAAAAAAAACAAGGAATAGAATCTTATGCGCTTCTAACAGTAGCATGGTTAATACAGTTTTACTTCTTTGGGTCTGAAGAAGCCCAGGAGTTCCTTGTTCCCCACACAACCCAAGATGACAGAAGTACTCCAACAATATTAAATGTTCCTGCCATAGGTCAGTGTAAGGGCTGCTGCTAAGATAAGCAGGAAAAGAGAGCAATGGCTAACATTCAACTTTTTTTGTCTGGAGCTCAAGGCTGCAGGAATTACCACTTAAATAGGAGGGGGGGTTACCTTTCTTTCCAAGTGTTTATCCAGCCGTGCCAGGGCTTCTGTCTCCCCTCCTTGCCAAACTGCAGGGGCAAGGCCATCCGTAGGGAAGCCTGAGGGAAAGAACTTTGTATGATTTGAACAGTACAGGTGGGAATAAGCATTAGCAGTGTCAAGATACACCAAGTACTGCAATTGCTTAACATGGCTTACTTGCTGCTCTAGTCCTTCTAAAGCAAGCAAATGACTTGGAACAGAGAGAAAGCCTGTTCATGATGTCACGCTACAAGAGCCTATTCCTGCAATGCTTCAAGCAGCCCTCTGAGGACTTTCCCCATTGGTCACACACCAATTATTCTTAGGGCTCTGCTCAAAGGGCCAGAGCAGCTTCAAAGAAACACCTGCTCCACAGGTTCGCATTATGAAATACTTTGCCACTGCTACCAGCAGCTCACTAGAGAGCATCTTGCTCCTGGCAAAGGTCCTATTCTGCTGAGAGCTACTGCTTTAGTGCTGAAGAGCCAACACAAAAGGAGGAGCAATAATGTAGTTTCCCTGCAGTGCTCTGGGCTGTGAGAAGAGCCTCCCATGGCAGCAAGCAGAGCAGTGTAAGGTTGGAGAAGGTCCTGCATTAGGCCAGACAAAGGAAGTGGATCTCTGCAGCCTTTAGGATGGTTTTGTTTGTGAAGCCCCTTTTCCATAACTGCTGAAATTGTGTCTTAAGGTAAAAGGTGATACTTCTAGGAAGCCAGCATAGAGCCTCCAAAGACATACATACACAGACAGTATTCTGCAAGAACCCTTCCTTCCCTTGCATTTAGATCCACTTCCTTGATGTAAGCCTTACCTTCCTCGGTTTTCTATTCATCCTCCTCCTCTAGGAAAAATATAAGCATTAAGAAAGAGGAAGCAAGCACCAAAGTTCCAAGTAGCAAAAGGCATAGGAGAAAACATGAAAGAAGTTTTGCTAATATCTTTTGTCTTGCTAAGCTGTCAAGTTGGCAGTGATTGACAATAAGTGAATGAAATGACATGTGCTCGGTACACCATCAGTTTTCCTCTTCGGGTCTGTTACACAACCTGTTGGAGACAGCAGCAGGAGGACAGCAGCTGGCAAGGACACGAGACACTGATACAGTGGTTATGTGCTCAGAATAGCAGAAAACATAAGGACGGACACAGAACGTTTCAGAGTAATGCTAAAGGGGATGTCGTGCATCAACAGAAGTGCAAGAGCAGCCGCACTCTCCTCTCACAAAGCCTGGCACCTGCTGAAAACATTACATTGCCCGCAGGGCTTGAAGACAACACTGGAGGTGTCCTGGGCAGGTGCCAGTCACCAGAAGCAGCTTCAGTAGAGTCCACTTTGACGGGCAGTTAGCTCCAGCTTCACTCTCAATACGTACCCAGCTCTTCCAGGGATGGGACCCCATACACGTCGTCATGGTTCTCCTGGATGTCCACTTTACATGTCTCCATCTGCTGGCTTACTATGCTGCTCACTGGCTTCTTTGGGAGCTCCATACGGCTAATGATGGCCTGGAAGCGCTTGTAGGTGAGGGGCGGCTTATTGCCATTCAGCTCTATTATTCTGGAAACAAAACAAGCAGAGTGACATAACTCAGCCTGGCTGCCACAGGAAGGACAAGGAAATGACAGCCAAACTGCTGTTTCTACTCAGGATGGCCTTTCACTTTGGGTACAGAAATCTTTATAGGCATAGCTTCCACTTGATTCATCCCTCAAAGGGATACTTAAAATAAAAACAAAACATAAAACCTCACAGTATTCATTCTCCATGGGAAAACAAACAAATAGAGCTCCGCTGCATTAGGCTTAGCATTACTGCTCCCAGGGTTCTTCACCAGCCTTCTGTAGGAAATCTCAGCCTGAATACTCCCTAAGCTGACAAATCCCAGACTTGCATCTGTTTCCCCTTGATGTCCTCGCCCATTTCTGACCTTACCTCCTCCCTGTCTGCCACAACAAGTCCCAGACTGACGGTGATCCCTCCTCCACCCATCCCAGATGAGACAAATCCCATTTTGCGTCATTCCTCTCGTTCCTGGTTATTAGAGAAGGCAGGGTGCTCTCCCACAACATGAAGTCACGAGCAGACCCGTCTCAAGCTCTTCACCTGTGTCTGACTGTGGGATGGAACAGGTGGCCACGGTTCCCCATCCCTCTGCTCCCTGAGCACCCGTGGCCTGCTAGGGTCACACAGACTTAGTTTGCTTCAGTTTGCCTTGCACAGAGGCTTTTGGGAACCCGCCTGGGCCAGAGAGAGGAAGGAGTTAACAGCAAGGCAGGTGGCAGAGGAAAGCCAGCATTACATAAAGCAGAGGCAGCCAACCCCACAGCTCACACAGAGCTGCAGCAGCACTGCCTTCCCCACCCTGCACAGTCAACAGCTTATGCAAGGGGCTGGGCTTGCAGCCCGCGCTTCAGCCACCGCCATGTGCCTTCCCTGCCCTTCCCAGCAGCTGCACGTGTGGTGAGGAGGAGCCACATGCCGGCCTTCCCGGCCCTCAGCCGCCCTCACGTGTGCTCTGCTTTGCCATGCTGAGTTGTGCCGGGATGTCAGGCTCTGCTGCCCGCCACTGACCAAGCCACAGGATCCTTCCAGTGAAGCAAGCACTCTAGGGAGGCTTACTGATTCCCAAAGGATTCCAGCATTTGGAAGCAGAAATGTGACCAAGCTGCACTATATCTGCCCTGCGGTGCTTGGGTTGGGAACTGGGAAGCTGCTGCTTTAGCACTGCCTCTTTTTCCAGTCCTCTTCCACGGGGATACTGCAGCTCAGTCTGAGAGCCACTGTTGCACCACATCCAAGACCCACAGGTTCTGTGAGCAGACAGCTATTGGAGCAAAGCACGGTGACGTGCAAGTGAGTGTTGCTGTCCCTGACTGACATCCTCAGCAGTTCCCTGCCATGGCTTCCCAAACAGCCAGCTGCTGGATCTGGGGCACAAATCATTGAGAGACGGGACTAGGACAAACTGCACATTTTACAGCACCTGACACTGCCATTATGCAACAAAATTTGCATCTTGCACAATACTGCCACGAAAAGAAGTACTAGATCCCAGGTTTTGTACAATATTGGGTATTATACAATACACACCACATGTGTCATACAGTTCAGCCTACTGCACACAGCTTTTATGGGAAGTCCTGCAAGCAGATTCCATTCCCTCCTTGTAGCATCCTTCTAACCTGAGCCATACAGTCTCACAGGTCTTTCGCCTACTGAGCAAGGCACATGAGGATAACGAGGTCTGACATACAGAACTTTGACTTAAACTTCAAAGACAGAATCAAAGCACTTATTTAGCATAGTGTAATCACCAACGGCAGAACCACCACAGTACGTAAACTTGGTTCCTTTGAGTTAGCCAGCACTCCTATTACAATACACTTAATTACTTCAGTCTGACAGTAGCGTTTGAGGTATAGCCACTCCCGATGCGAGCTACATACACTCAGGTTCACAGTGCTCCTTTCTGGCCAACACTGCTCCCCCTGACACAACCCAGGCCTGCCTGGGATTACAGAAACCACAATGCTGACTGTCAGCAGGCAGGCTGCAGGGGATTTACATCCCTAGGAGAAGAGAACAGGCAGATCCAGAGAAAGGACAAAAACAACCCGTCAGCTGGAAGTTGTCAGACAGAATAACAGTCAAGGAAAGGCTTTGAGCAGGCTAAGCTGATACCTAAGAGATTATCTATGCTGTCTGAATCCCACATTTTGAGCACAGCTGACCTGGACTGGGAGTCCCCAGGTTTTAAGGGCTCTTTTCCAGCACTGATATTGATTCTGCACAGCCCTTGCCTTGTTTTGGGGGAAAGGAAGGGCAAGAGGCTCTACTAATCAAACAGCTATGCTGGTGGTACCAGAGATGAGCATGCCGAGACCTTCCTCCTGGGAAGATGTGGTCAAACTCACACATTAACAGAACAGGCTCTTGGTAGATGTCAAAAAGGAGCTGCTGGTGGTGGTACTCAGAACATACTGCATGTGAGAAGGGAAGGACGGCTGGAACCATTCACTGAAGTGAAAGATCAGTCAACGTAATTTCAAAAGCAGTCCTGACAATCTTGTCAGAAACTTGATTAATTAAAGACGAGAAGAACACCACAATCGGTTATGAATTACGCAGGGAAAAAGAGTAGGCTGGGCAGAGGGACAATACATGAGTTAAAAGACTGGATAACATGACTGGAGGGCAGCATGACCTGCCTGAGAGAGACTTCCAAGAGAAATACAGTCTTAGAACTGCATTACCACCCGCTGAGAAATCCCAGAGATGCCAAGAACCTGGAAATGTCAGAGTAACTGGAGACTTTGACTGCTTCTGCAGAGGCTGGGCAGTTGTCTCAAGCCATGGCCTGGCAAGAACTATTTTCTAGCTACTATAAATGACTGCTCCACAGAACAATTACTCAAGAATCCATAAGATGGAAAGTCAATTCACGATGTGGTCTTAGGCAGCAGGTATAGCTGAAGTATAAAGTGTAGCTAAAACAGGTAGTTATAATGTCTGCTCTGCGCGTGACTCCGGCATGCATCAATTTAGCATCCTCCCAGGATCAATTAAACAACACTGGCTTTCATTTCGAGAATGGCATTAAAAAAAGAAAGCATGGTAAGCAAAAAGAAACAGCTAAGAGGCAAAATGCTGACAAACAACACAGATTATTTGAAGATGACATGACAGGGGAAAAAAACAATTCAATAAATTATTCAATAAATTCTGTTAAAAGAAAAAAAAAAAAATGACTGCACATAAACCTGAAGGCAAAATCCTTCAGGAAATTGAAAACAAGGAAAAAATACTACATTAAACATAAAAGCCACAAAAGCAGTCCCCTTATCCACCTCCCAACCCAAGTGAAAGTTTGAGAAAACTTTAAAATAATAAAAACAACCATGAACAATCCATACAGAGGAAAAAATAATGCCTTCACATGCACGCCAGTATATCTATAGGACCAAGAGGCAGTCAAGGCATTAAAGAAAGAGAGACTGTAATGCCACAGAAGAAGAACTGCATTTCATTTTTTGCAGCTGTACTCAGCGTGGAGGTAATCAGGGAGGTTCTCTCCCTGGGTCTCCAAGGAAATGCATCAGAAAACGTCTCAGACTGGGAGGTCAGCAGGCAATAGCACGCAACAAAGCTACTGTTGAACAGCAACAGTTGCCAGCACCAGCCAACATGTAGCCAGGAGTTCCGAAGGATGTCAAGAAGTAGCCACACTGCTACAAGTAAGTAACACTTGCCTTCAAACTGTCCAAATACTAAGAAAAAGGTAAGTACGACTCAGATTTAAAAAGCACTTCAGGGAATCAGAGGGACTAATGAATAGAAAGCCTGATCTACTCAGCAAATTAGAAGAAAATACTAACAGTATTAGGGAACAAATGGCTACGTACAATATGCTGGAGGGTTAAAGTGGCCTTGGTAATGGGAAGTTGTACCCCTAAATCTATGAGCCACATTAAGCACAGGAGCAAGGGATATCTGGTTGACGGATTCTGCCTGGCTTTTCAGAAGACATCTGATAAGCTCCTTGCTAAAAAGTATTTAAAAAAAAAAATAAGGACAAATTGGGATAGATTTGAAAGTTCCTGCAGACAGCAGATTTTTGTTGACATCCAGGATAGAGGAGGGATCCAGCGGGACGAGAAATCCTACATAGAGCTGAGCTAAGGCTTCTGCTGTTTAACTTTTTTTTTTTTTTAAGCAGCCAATTTATGAATAAAGGACAAAAAAGGAACACGGTGACAAAGTTTACTGATGCAGTAAGTTACCAGGGATAGCTGAAACTGAAAGGCAACCTAAACATTTCTCTATACACCACATGAGCAGATGACAAAAAGATCAGATGAAATTCAGGATTGGTCACATTTTTTCTCCACATACATTGCTATGTGATTTTAAACTTACTTATAGTAACAGCCTCTCAACTATCTAAGGCCGTTCAGGAAGGAAGATCCCAAACATCAGCTTAGTGACACTCAGAAAAACAAAAACAGTGATTGCTGGAAGACAGGTAATATTACAGCACTATACAAACCCATGCTGCTCCTACACCTTGAACACCAGCTACAGTTCTCCCCACTCTGTGTCACTTCCATAAATACACAGAACCACAAAGAAAGACAACAAAAATCAGAAGAGCACATTCCAGTTGAAAATTTAAGTAAATGAGGACTCTCCAAGTTGGAAAAGACAAAGAGGACACGAGGAAGGGTATGAGGGGCACTGAAGGAGTGAGGATGAAGTGCTCATAGCATCTTCTAAAACAAAGTAGAGAGGAAGAGTGTCTGCTCATGAGAGAGGTAAAGAATTCCCCTAACCCACACGTAAACATTTCCACATAGCACATGCTAAACTGCAATTCTCCTTCCCACAGGAAGTTATGCGTACGAAAGATTTATAGGAGGAAAACTACTTTCAGCATTACTGATAGAAGTCATCCAAAGGGAAAAAAAAAAACAAACCAAAACCAACCTATAAGAATAGCACTGAAACATGGTTCAAGCCAAGCATACCATAGAGTCTTAGCTGAAAGACTGTCTTAAGAAGACCTTACATACCTATAAATGAATAAACCTCAAGATACAGGAAAGACTTCACCATAACAAATGCACAATAAAGACAAAGCCTTCAGATTTTAGAATAAGGTAAGTTTGCCCCAGTCTACCTTGTTCTACTTCTTCCAGCTGTCCTGGCACATCCGTCAGTTAAAGCCCTGCCTTTATACCCTGTTTGAGACAACAGCTCAGACACCTTTAATACAGTGAAGGGAAAAAAGCAGACCATGCAGACAGGACATGCTCAAGGAAATCAATCAATAGGACAAAGCCGAGCAACTTAAATGACAGTAAAGTACAGAGATTAGATAGCCTGAGGCAACACCTTTCTATACATGCACGTCACTGTCAGCATGTTGACGCACTCTAATCAAAAGCCTGAGTGCGCAGAGTAATCCCGTTGACACCTTCCAGGCTCACATGGGATGACAGAGATCAACATACAGTAATCAACATAAATGAGGAGACCGAGGTCTTCCCAGCCACAGCAATCCCAGCTGAGACACGACTTTTCCCTTACCTGTCCAGGTCATAGAGCGTGTGGGAGTTCTCAATCACCACCTCCACACCAGCCTCCTTGGCCAGTTTGACAATAGCTGCATCTCTCTCCTTGCCAAACGGTTCCGAGTCATATTCAAAGGTGAGACGAGTGACTCCCCATTCCTGTAAGAAATAACACACACAGGTGTCAAGAAGAAAACCTTTCTAACCAGCACAATTAATAAATTACAGAAATTGTGATTGCCACAGTCAAGTCCTAGGAACTTAGGGAGGGTTCCTGTGGAGAACAGCAGTCTGGTGTTGGGATAACCAAAGAACCAATAATTTTATCAGCTCTAGCAAGCACTGTGCAAATTCCTAAAAGCTGGGTTTAAACCACACAAAAGGAGGCTGGATTTCCTCTCCATTAACACTCTCAGGCTACAGCTCAGTCTAACACCACCTTGTTTGGTTGTGACCAAAAAAGTCCTGCCATCCCATTCCAGTGTTCGCAAAAAGAGGATTTCCGAGAAGTCTTTCAATGCAAAAATATGAACTTTTGAGCCAGGATTACATGCAGACTATTATCAGCTAAATACAATACACTAAACTCTTTTCCCATGTCTCTCTATAAAGCCATCGCATAATAGAAGACCACTGCCCAAGCCAAAAGCAATAAACGTGGTATTGGGAAAAGGACAAACTGAACAGACTTCTCTGAATAGTAGAGTAAGATACTACAATTCTGATGTAAATAATTAACTCTTCAAAGGTAGGACTTCTATGCAGCCTAGCGGATCCATAAACCCATTTCCTATTTAACACCTGCAACAGATCTCTCACAGACTACACAGAATAGGCCTTATGAAATAGCACTCTGCCTCTTCCTGGCTTTGGCAATGCACAGTCTCCTCTCAAAGACTATGGCCTAGTTTTCCTCAGAAAATGAATCGTATGAGAAGAGGCTTAATGGTTTCCACAGTGACCCTCCAGAGGCATCCATCAAACAGAGCAGCAGCCCACAGATTTGTTTAGCAAACACTCCAGTCAAACACAGCCAGAAATCTATAGAGACACTTAAAAAAAACCTGCACACAAACAAGACGTGAACCAGTCTCCAAGTGAGACAATGTGAGTCACCTCTGTAAGCACAGGACAGTCTCTTCCACCTCAGAACCAGACCTAAGAGGCATCAGAAACACAAACAGTGCACAAGGAGTAGATGTTATTAGTTCATTAATGACCATTTAAAAACAAGGATCCAAGACTGGGATGGGAATTTAAAAGCAGAGAACAACCATACAAGCTCCCCTTCCTTTCTAAACTCTTTCAGACTGAGTCCTAAAATTAATATTAGGAAGTACAGAAAACTACAGCACGTATGTGCCACAGTAGGAGATAAAAATCCTGTACTACTACAAAGGTTAACGCAGAGCTAGTGTGTGCACTTCATCTGCCTGCCTCACTGTACCCATGCCCACAGTGCAACACAGTACCAACACTCAGGCCTGGCTGATTCCACAACCATCTCTCCAAACTTCAGACTCTACCACCTACTTCTTGTTTCTTTGATCAGAGTGGGTATATTTCTCCCACATAGTTTCACTTATCCTGTGAGTACCCAGTCCCTGAACTAAAATAAGGAGGGCATAGACTACTAATAGTCAGAACTTTTTTGCAGATCAGAAGACAAAAATAACCCAGACTCTAAAAAGGCTGAAAGAAGCACATAGGCTTTGTCACATGTTAACCTGCAGAAGCCAAAATAAACACTGGTGCACTTTCTGATCTACATCCTCTATTCCCCTCCCCAGGACTGCCCTCCTCCCACAAATATACATCAGAACAGCATACAGCAGGAGGGTACTGACTCAAGTTTACCTTTCCTTTTCTGCAGCTGGGCTACAGCAGGCTTTAGGGGCACTACTTCTGTCAACCATATGTAAACTACAATCTACATGGCAAAACACAGCTTATAAGACCATGGTGAACCCTGTTTTCCTGTAGCTTTGTCATTCTACCAAAAATGCTGCCGGATAGCTACAAAGACGATGGTAAACACAATGCTAGGATGTGACAGAAAAGAACAAGTCATATACTTTTACTGCTTGAGGAACCTTTATGTTCCAGGAGATCCTCTTGCCAACCCTGCCTGTCTCACAGTCTGCAGTACTGAAGTAACACTTTAGAAATGTATCTCACCAATCCATCATCAACCACAGAGGTCAATGCATATTTCACCATTCTAAACAGTACATCAACAAGAAGCTTGGATCCAAGCTGTGTTTTGCTGCTGACCTGCTTAACTGCACCCTTGAATGGAAGCAGAAAAGGAAGGTCAGCTAACATAAAGGCTTCTGAATCTTGAAATGATAACACAAAGCCTTAGTTGCACTTCATCTAAAGACCAATATGCTTTTTTTTTTTTCAGTTGTCTCCAAAGGCATACAGATATAATGCTTCTACTGAGTAAAGGCAGCAGGATTGCAGTACATTCCTGTGAGGCCTGACGTGTAGAAGCACAGGCAAAAACCACCATTCAGAAAGAAAAGTACAGGCACCCTGGCAGTGCGTTACACTCTACTCACTTTTTTGCACGTTTGAATACAAGAGTGTGGATGGCTCCAAAGCTTGCCATAATGGATAGCACTGAAGCTAACAAGAAGCCAAGTGAACTCCAACAATGGGACATTAGTTTTTCCTCGCAACACTTCAGAAAATTAGTGCATTCTCTTACTTTGAAAAGTCTTGGGAAGACATCTGTTGGCTGTCCTCGCACCACAAACAGGCGAGAATTGAGTTTCCTTAAACTGTTGTCCAGATCTTCCAGAGACTGGAGCAGAAATCTGCAGAGAAGCAAAAAGAGCAGTTACCATCAGTCAGACTGGCTACAGCCAAAGACAAGCGAGGAAGCTTTGTATGGACTGCAACAAATCTGCATCACCAAATCAAAGTGAAAGTTAGGACAAAAAAAAAAAAAAAAAAAAACAAGCAAGACTTCTTATTCATCCCTAGTTTGTCTACAGTTATGAGACTGCTGCACCAGCCAGCTCCCAACCATTCATATTCAAGTTCTGCTCAGCCAGATACAAGAATTATCCAGGATTTTTTCCTACTTTCCTCTTTTCTGCTCCCAGGCTCTCTCTCAGAGCTGTGAGTACCCCCTGCCAGTTACTTTCTCCACACTGTATCATCTGCATGGAAAAGAGCATAAACCATGTAATTCATATTCTTCCATGAAGTCTGAGCAAGAGGGATCTCACATTTGAAGTAGAAAGATGTCAGTACAATACTCCAAGGATTGCTGCAAGAACTTTGCAAGTTTTACAGTTCTGGCTCAGAATAGGAAAGGATATGGTAGAGCAACGTACACTCACAGCAGAGAAACATACACTTCTAGCTTACCAGCAGCAAGAAACTGAGCACCAAGACCTCCCAAGGCAAGAGCCATCCGTACTTAGAACAGCTGCAAAGAGAACTGCAGTTCATCTTCCACCACAGAGACATAAAGATGAGAGCACGCCAAGACAATCGACTATCTCCTCCCACTCCAAAAGTGTCAAAAGGCATTCAAAGTGCTTTTTGCATTTATGCATTTAAACTCTTAATGTTGCATCTTACTGATCCTCCATTTTGCTATGAAACAACTTCAGCTGTGCCATCGCATCAGTGCCATCTTTGCTTCCACTGCCGTACATCTTAACTCCAGTTTGTTTGCCTACCCCTGTGAAAGACACTGGCTTTACAACTTTAATCTCTGCAACAGCACGTGGCACTGCTGGCAAACTTGCAGCCCTCAGTAAGCGTGTCTGCTGATCTCTGTCTCTCCCCTACTCCTACATGCCCACTTGGCAGTGTGACCTGGAAGACACGGGTATCTGCATCAGCTCTCTTAAAACCCCACATAGTCGAGAGGAACTAATCTACAACTGCCCTGCAAACAGGGTACTTCCTCTCTGCTCAGCTGTATTGCTATAATGGGAATTGCAAACTTTGTGGTAGAACGAGATCCCTCTGCACTTCTTGAAAGAGAAGGGGCTAAAAGTTCAGGGCAACAAAGGCCAAGCATCAAGGCACAGAAGACCCAGAAGAAAGTCTGGATAATCAGAACTAACCAATCCCCTACTCCCCGCCCACCTCCCATCTGTTAAATAGGAATAGCACACTTCCAAGGTGTTCCGAAGATCAAACATGGGTTATAGCACCATATGGCTCACATATGATATGCAATTAAGTAATAAGGGATTTTCAACACGATACATTTCTGGAGGTTAGGTAAGAAATAAACACTTGCTTTGAAGCACAGACTTCAGAATACAGGTAAACGAAGAAAAAAAAAAAAAAAGCAAAACTAAGCCAGGGTTTCCTTTGGGAAACAAGAGGACTGCAGTAAACGTAAGCAGTTTGCTAAGACACTTCTGCCCAGCAGCCAGTGGCACTAACTCCTGTCATCTTCAGTAGGTACACAGGTGCAAGTGAAGGTGGTTTTGTCTTTTAAGGAACTGCTCTTTGGGGAGCATTGCTCTGGATCTCCTAGATGAGCAATGTCATCAGCACGTGAACAGCACTTCTGCCTCTGCTGCCGCTTGGAAGTCTGCTCTACAGACAGACCAAGTCCTGCTACAAGCAGTAGCAGGAGGCACCAATTCCTGTGATTGGAACACCTGCACTGTGGTGACTGCTGCACATCCACGGCCTTCCAGCCATCCTCCGACGCGTGTTCTAGAAAGGCCTGGGAAGCAGCCACCCAGCCGTCCCACCAGATGCAGCTAGGCTAGCAGCCAGGGACAGTCACAGCTTCCCCAGCCTGACGCGTGGCCACGTGACATGGCGGAGCGCTTAGGAGGATTTCCAGCCAGGTGGGCGCCCCGTCCAGCACCCGCTGGGTGACACGAGGGCAGAGATGTGCTCACCTGCACACGGGGCAGCCTCGCAGAGGTGAATCCCTACCCGCCTCGGGATTTCCAAAGGCCGAGGAACCGAGACTTGGTACAGCAGAGTTATGTAATGTCACTGGCTACTGGGTACGCACGCTTTCTGCACGGCCGTGACTCACCCCAAACGTTTGCCCACGTTCAGAGGGAGGAAGCAGAAAGCTTGACCACGCAGCAGGCCCAGCGCACCCCCCTCCCCAGGAACCAAAAGGACGGAGGCGGGGAGGTGCAGCCAGCTTAGGGAAAGTCTAATAACGTTACATAAAGTTCCCAGCAGCCTCCCGCACCGCCAGCGCGGATGTCCCTGCAACCTCGGCCCCCCGGCGCGCCCCACTCACCGCCAGCGGTTGATGCCCACGGCCGAGGAGGCGGCGAACCACGGGTCCAGGATGTAGATGCAGCGGAGGGAGGCGGCTCCCCGCAGAGCCGCCTGCAGCGCTGGGTTGTCGTGGAGCCGCAGCCCGCGGCGGAACCAGTGCACGGAGCGGCAGAAACCGCGCGGCGGGGACGGAGCCGCCGCCATCACGGGCAATCGCCGCGGCCTTCTCGCCTCGCCCGCCCCGGGACCGCCCCGATGATTCCGATGGGGCGGTCCCGGGGCGGGGGAGGCGAGAAGGCCGCGGCCCGGTGTTATGGCGCCCCCTTACAGCCGCGCCGGGAGACAGCCGCTCCCTCGCCCGCCCCTCCCACAACCCCCACACGAACAGACGCAGAGATCGACCCGGATTTTATTGGGTTGGATTTAGGGATTACAAAATGCGACATTCCAAAGTTGTTATTTTTAGCGAAGGGTTCGCCGGAACGGAGTGGATAAGGAGATAACCGAAACGCAAACACCAAAGATGGCACGGTGCACATCCTCTGAAGGAAGCACAGCGGACAACTCTCCATCTCATCACTGAGAAAGGCAGATACCACCCTTGCTCCTCTGCAAGAAAAGCGCAGGTAACTCGCTGTGCTATCATTCTGTCTCAGAGGACCGATGTAAGGCAGGTCACTTCAGAGAGCATGCTTTCCCTCTCTGGAAAAGGCATGGAGGGAATGAGAAGTTTCATCCCTGCTTCTGAACATAATTCCCCAAGTAAGAAACCAGATAGTGAGAAACAGGCAGTATGGACCTCTGCAGGATGAGATATTGACTCTTGGAAAGGGGATTGAGAGGCACTGCTGTGTCTTCAGCTTGTAGAGAACCAGAAGGGAGGGAATTTCCAGTCCTTGGCATTGAACTAGGCAATAGGAAGAACTGCTATTGCCTTTTTTTTTTTTTCGTGCAGCACAAGAGTCTCACTGCAGAGACTATCCCCAACAGCTTGGCTACCTGATCCTCCCACACATACAGAGGTTCAGGATTTTGTAACTGCAGACCCTTAATTCAATCTAGACCCCTAGCTACACAAAGTTCCCGCCCCATTCTTTGTCCACTATATGACCATCCCCTCCCCCTCAAAGACAGAAATTACTCAGAATAGGTCAATAGCAATATCCATTTTACAAAATGACCACAAAAAAAAAACCACCAACTCGATAATTCTCTAGAACACGTGCTCTCACCCTGCCGCTGAGTTGGGGAGATCCCGTGGATAAAAGATAATTCAGTTAGGTCTTTGGCTCTGGTTTCTGACACAGCTCCCCATTCACTGCAGCCAATTTTTTTTTTCCTGCTCCTTGCTCTTCTCCCCAGGAGGGAGTACTGAAGGTTAACTCCCCAGGTGCAGAAACAGAGGTGCAGGTTGGACCTGCCTACACACCAGTCTCATTTTTTTCACTGCTTTTGAGATTAGGATCCTCTTGTGCTTTTCTCATCTCCAGCCCTTTTACCCACGTGTAGGCAAAGGAACCCCCAAGAACCATCAAGTTACTGGTCCACCATAATAAGCTCTTGGTCTCTTCAAAGTAGACAACAGCCAGAACTGTTTGGGCACAGGCCTTGGCTGTCCCAGAGACATTGTGGGTGAGTGGGCTAGTAAACTTTATCTGAAGTCCAGTCACATACCCAATGGCAAAGCCAAACACTCCCCCCAGGGTCATTATGCCCCAAAAACTGGGGCTCCCCAGCTTGTCAAAGTGGTAGAGGGTGTGGAACTCGCCCATGATCATCATGAGTGGGAGGAACAGGACACAAGCATTCATGTTGTTGTAGAAGGTCAGGTGCCAGATGCTACCATCCACCACAGGCAGCACTTTCTTGGTGTAGATGGCATTGAGCGAGACACACAGGCTTGCTAAAATCCCAAAGATTATACCTGTCCATGACAGAGTGCCCTCTGCTCCTTCCTGGTCAACACCCAGCCAGAAGCCACCTGCAACCAAAGAAACCAGGCATCATCTGAACTGCCAAAGGACTCAAAACATACAGTCAGTGATTCATCATCTACCTTATACCAAAAAACCGCAGTCACAAGCAGAGACAGGCTTGAAGGTTTCCCCTTTCTATTATGTTAACCCACGAAGTGTCATGATTACTGCCCTGGGAAGATTTATTTTAGGAATGCAGGTAATTTATTGTGCTATCCTTTGGTCTCAGAGGACTGATTCCCACACTGAGAAGGCAGTGAGAGTTCAGAAACTATTACTCCAAAAAGCTGAGAACAAAAGCTAAAGCCATTCTTTGTATATAGGTCACCTTCAGAAGGAGATCAAATGATTTTAATTGAAAAGACAGCAATCTGGACACACAGTGACACATATTCCTCTTATTCTAAAAGTTTAAAAAAAAAAATAGAAAAAAGTCTCACCCCCCCCCACCACCCTGTACTGTTAGCAATAACAGAAAGATAGGTCATGGAAAGATGGAAAGTATTACATATGGGTGTAACATTAAAGAACTCGATCAAAAAGAGATTGCAAGGCAGAAAGATGTCTTCGCTGCATTAAACTTTGATGCTCGCTCTTTAACCATCTCTGAAATAGGAGCTAGAGGCTCCAGGGCAGAGGGAGACTTCTCCCCATCCACCTTATCAGCAGAACATAAAAAGGGAGATAACATATTGAAGGAGTACTGCAATGCCTTTGCATTAGCTGGTTCGTATTGGGAGCCATGTGGGAAGTTGCCTGCAAAGCAGCCTACACATGCCCAAGTCCAAACAAGCTCAATGCACAGGAAGAGGACAGGAAGGACTCTGTGTCAGGGCGCAGAGGGTGCCTGGCAGGCATACAGGCAATACTCCTATTGAAGAAGGAACTGGGAGATTGAGCCTTAAAGTAGTCTGGAAGGCTGGCAAGCACCACAGACTTGGGGAACATCTGAATGTTAGACTAGGCAGAGCCAACTGTGTGCATCACTTGGGGAGAGTGAGGGGGGGTAAAAGCCAGTAGCTGTTCAGCCAGAGTGGCCCCCTGTTCACCTCTTATGGAGAGAAATTCTTATTTTGTCTTACTGAAGTCCATCTGCTTGACTAAGCACCAGCATGAACACAGGTCCATCGGGAACTGGATGGAAGTGAACATCTCACCATCCCTGACAAACGAATGGCCCCCAAATGGAAGGCAGCTTTTGGCTTTATTGAGCCTTTGGAACAGAAGACTTGTGAGCAATTCCCACTAAGCCAGTCAATGCCCTGCCCTACATTCTTACCACACAACCAGATTTTCTGGCAGTGCTTTATGCTTGATTTGACTAACTAATCCTATCTGAACTGGTCAGGTATACATTGTATGGTCCCAATAGTGCTGGCAGTTTAAATAAATACTGATATTGTTTTCAAAGTTAATCATTAGCAGTCACTTGAAAATAGGGAGAAAACAAGTAGGTTTTCTGTGGTCTTTGCAGAAAAGAAATGGTACTAAGTTAAAGCAATGAGACTGCATTAAAAAGAGTAGATAGTCATTAGTGCTTAAAGAGTCAGCAAGACAGGGAAGAGTAATTTCTTAACAGTCACCTATGTGCTCCAGACACGTGAGGCAGACTGCCTACGGCAGGGCAGGGAAAGATCCCTGCAGTTACCCCATCTCATCCTGAAGCAGTTGCATACATGGGGATGACTTCCCAAGAAGAAAGTCGTTTCTGTTTGGTTCAGTGTTTGGGTTCAGCTTCTACCTCTGAGCTTTTGGTCAGAAAAGCACTACCAAGCCTGACTCTCCCACAGAATCACCACTCATTACAGGAAGCTGCCACTGCAGCCCACTTACCAGGGCTTTGCCTACCAAGAGGTGCTAAGCAATGCTTGTAAAAAGCAGGTAGGAAGCCCTCGGCAGGGAATCGGGAACTTAGCGTTCTGCTGTCCTGCAGGAACAAGGACTGAAGAGTCAAAAGAGCAAGCAAGGACCTTCTAGCAGGCATTAACCCCACAGGGCACAGTGGTACATCTACATGCTGCTGCCCAGAAGGAGACACCACGGTCCTGTTAACCAGGTTCCCCCTGCACCTGCCTGACCTCAGGAGAATCTTCTTGGGCTCTCTGAGGTTTCGGGGCAGATGTGGAGCAGGTGCAGACCCGTTCCCACTCACCAATGATGATGCCACAGGCCAAGAGGGCGTACAGGGAGGTGGTCTGCTTGAGGAGCAGGTAGGAGAGCAGCACATTGAAGACGGTGGTGAGCGAGCGCCCCACGTTGTAGAAGGCCACGCCGACGTGCTTGAGGCAGAGGTTGTTGGAGGTGACCATGCCGATGAAGACGACGGAGAGGGGCAGGACGCTGCGGGACACCTTGGGGTCGAGGCGCAGGGTGGGCAGTGTGGTGCAGGGCCTGCAGGCAGCCCCCAGGCTGAGGCCGAAGCACAGGGAGGCCGTCACGGCACACTGGAAGAAGGTGACGAAGAGCGGGGCGTCGAGGCGCAGCGAGGGGCTGTCCAGCAGGTACTTGTTGAGGAACACCATGGTGATGGAGACGAACCAGTAGAGGCTGACCACCAGGGCGATGCGTAGGGCCCGCAGCACGAAGGGCACCCGCCGGTCCCCGCCGCCCTCCGCCGGCAGCAGCGGGTCGGCAGCACCGCCCAGCGCCATCCTCAGGATCCCGCTCCGCGTCAGCTGCGATCTGCTCATGGCGGCCGCAGGCCGTCAGCCCGGCCCACCCGGCCCCGCGCCGCGCCGCCTCCCGCCTCC
>NC_034414.1:24436015-24456892 GCF_002078875.1 Numida meleagris
TCGCGGCCGGGCCCCACCGAGGGGCGTGGCGGCGGCGGCGGCCTGGCGGCGAGCTGTGCATCCGTCCGTCCAACCCCCTCCAGCCGGACACCGGAGCGGGGCGGTTAGCGCCGGGCACCTCTGCAGAAGAGAGCCGCAGCCTCCCTGGGCAGCCTGTGCCGGTGCTCCGCCGGATTTTGCTTTTTCTTTTAAAGACCACAGCATCGCAGTTTCTGTGCTCCAGTCGCTTTTTATAGACTTCCCAGTGCTTTGTTGGGGGTTGGTTCCTCCTGCTTGCCCTTCCTGCCTCCTGCTCTACTCAAGGGAGTGCCACGTCACACGAGGGCAGCTCTTCTCCTTTACTGCGGGATTATTCAGGCACAAATTACTTATTTTGTAGCTCATAACATTTGTAGGCTTCTTGGCCTACATGTTCTAATGTGGGAAATAAAGATCCTCCCCACCTCTTAGGCAACTCCTCTCCCCAGTGCGGTGTCTTCAGGCTCCAGGGCTGGCAGCCAGCTGGGATGCAGGCCCCTGGGCACTAAGGAGCTGCAGATAGCAGTGCCGCGAATGACGCTGGCCCTGCTGTCTCCTGTCAGCGTCCCTCACGTGCCAGTCTTATTTGCAGACATAAAGTTCTCATTGTGTGTAGGTAAATAAAACCTTCCTGGTATGACCTGAGTGAAGTAGGCGTGGTGACATCTGCACACAGCTCATAAAGGCAGCACAGGGAAGTGCTGGCTGCTTTATTGTTCTTCCTGCAGCGCCAATGTGTAAATCTAAGCATAAAAATGTTGCTGCTGGTGCTGTTAACTGCTCCGTGACTGGCGTGTGGGCGGTGCTGAACTCTGCACCCACTGCTGCAATGCAAGTGTGCAGAAATGCACTGCTTCCGGGGGTGGGTGTAGGCTGAAGGGAGTGTCCCACAGCCCCGGGTCATTGCACCGGGCATCAAGCTCCCATCTGCCCGTGCCCACCTGCCAACATGTCCCGCCTTCTCTAAACAGTGCTTTGTAACAAAGGACCTGTTCAATACCAAACCCTTTATCATGTTGTAAATTCATACTGCTGAGCAATCAAGCTGCTGAATTTAATGCCGGAATGCACGTGGCGGTGGAAAGCAGCCCTGAGCTCAGTGTCAAACATTACTCAGTACAATACCGACCCCTCAATTCAGCAGACACTGCTGCAGGACCTCTGGCCAGCTGTCCTGGGGCTGCCACCTGCAGAAACCGCAATTCCAAGTGATTTCCGAGGTGAAGTCAGTGGTGTTAACTGCCCTCCCAGCATATCTGCTCTCTTACACATGCATGTGGCTTCAGTACTGCACATATCTTGAATTTAAAGATACCTTTCCTACCTACGATGAAGCAAGTTTGACAGCACTGGAGCCAGATAGAGATCTTTTTTCCTCTGCATCTTGCTCACACTGTTCAAGCTGTCTTCTCCAAACTAAGCACAGAAATCAGAAATGGAAAAAAAGAAGCCCCAGCCCTCAGTCACATCCTGTCTGTTCCTTCAGCATGGGGAAGATTGCTTCGTCCTGCACAAGTTTGAAATATCCCAATCAATAAAGTGTTCATTGCTTCTCTCAGGAGATGATTCTCCAGACTTATAGTACATGTATGGCACGTCCGCATGGGAAAATTGACCAGAACAGCTATCTCAGCTCTGACAATATAACTCCCCAATGCTGACAGTGTTTTCCAAAATAAAAGTGATTTATTGTCCAATAATCACGCGGTTCTGTGATAGCTGCGCTGGTCAATCTCCGCAGGCAGAGCTCCTCTGCAGCATGGCAATGCTTTTGACAAGTGCTTTGAATAGAGACTTGCCTGGGTGGAAAGCTGCCTGGCAGCGTTACTGCGCCGGAGCCCTGCCTGCCTGCCCATGCTTCGGGGCAGAGGTGCTTCTGAGATCGCGGAGGAAGGTGCTAATTAATTGGTTACAACAGCTGGGGCTGCTGTGGCAGTGGGGGCCAGGTTCCCAAACATAAGACATCTGCCTTACTTAAAACTATGCCCAGGGGTGTGGAATTCAGTGGGATGCTGGCAGCATGACTCTGATGGCTGGGCATCACCCTCTGAATAACGCACACTTCCCATGCCTGCAGCTGCCTGCCTGCTTCAAGATTTCACCCTCTGGCTCGTGTTACAGTTGGCTGAGGTTTCTACAAGCTGGCACTTACGGGAGGCCGAAGTTACATTTTAACCTAGGTTTTGAAAAGTTAAATATATTTAGTTTCCTTATAGAGTACATTTATTATGCTATAGCAGCAGTGATTGACCTCCTTATGTACACAAGGCAGCTCTGTCTTCATGCCCTGCTGTATATTATGTTACCACAAGACAGGAGTTACTACCCCGAAAACTCTCCCCTTCCTCCATAAGCTACGTGATCTACTTAAAAGGGAGCAATTCGGCTGATAACCCGCAGCCAGGCCGATAAGATGACAACGGGATGAGGCAGCAGGAGCTGCATTTTGGGGCTCCGCCGGAGCCAAGCGGCACAAATGACACTAGAGGGCAGCGCTGCCACATGGTTAGAGCCTTCCCAGGCTGGAGCTTAAGTGCTTCCGAATGACAGCGTTAATTGCTATTAAAAACACACATCGATAACTTTCTCACCTGCTTTAAATCCTGGGAAATGAGATTCCTCACCCATCCCTTCCAGCCCTCGTGGCAGCTGGAGGTGTTTTATAGCCCTATAAAGGCTGGCAGTACCTGCTGTCTTTCTGGGATTTTATTTATGGGGCTGTCTAATAGTCTTCTTGGTAGCATTCCCTGAACTCTGTTGTTTTGGTGCTGTTCCCCTGCTGGAAGCTCTCCCCATGCAATTGTGCTGGTTATCACCAAAAGTCACTGGGGATGGGAGATGAGCAGCCCTCAAACCCCAAATCGTGGAGGCAGCAGTTTGTATGCATCTTCGGTTATGTTTGTGTAGGTCTTACAGATGTTATTTCTGTGGCTTAACCTTTATTTTCAGAAGGTGGAGGCGAGCTGTATAGACGTGGATCTTAAAATAGCCAGCTTTTCCCTGATGGACTGCTGCAGTTCTGCAACTCATCATATACCAAATGCTTTGATGGAGCATTTAAAAATATCCCATGCCTTGGGACTGAGAAGCAACCCTGTTCTGCTGGGGGCCTCTTACTGCTGTGTCACAGTGGAGTGAAGGAAAGCAGAGGGCCAGGAGCAGTGCCTGCCTGCGGGGCTCATCCCTGTCACTGGCTCTGCCTTCTGAGTACTTCTGGGTCCTCAGACCTGCAGGAGACCAATACTGCTCTTGGAATTGGCCAAATTTGTGTGCTTGTGTCCACCTGCCAGAGAGAATTGATAGATATCTCTGCCTCCTGACTCCCAGCTGGGCATGCTAATTTATAGATTGGATCTGTCGCTCCTGATAAACGATATCTTACTTCCCTAATGCTGCCTTCAAATTGAGTTTTTATGGCTAGGTCAGATAGGGAAACTGAAGGGTGACTCTGCTTTCTCTTTGCTTTGGCTTCATCCTCTGTGTTTGGGATGAGGTTGGCTTTTCAGGCAGAGCCTGGAGCCATGTGATGCCAACCCTGGAGGTTGCCAGAGCCCCGGCTCGCCCAGAGTGCAGGGCCGCACCAGGAGCTCCCAGCTTTCCTCCTGCCACACCTGAAGACAGCAACCCCCTGGCTCTGTTCATGGAAGAGCAGCATTTCCCTTTCCTTGCCTGAGCCAGGTCAGCTCTGCTGAGCATTAATCCCTCCCAGGGATGCGCCTGAATCAGCACAAGCACAAGCCTCACCAAGCATCTTCTCCAGCAGCAGAGAGGAGTGTTTTCTGGAGCACCGCCAGCGGCTCAGACCTGTGCGTATGTGAGCAGCTTTGTTCTCCCTTCAGGGAGCTGCCTAACAAAGTTAAGAGCTGGCCAAACACCCAGGATTAAGCATATCATTGCTGAGTCCTCTGGAGGTTAGGGTATTTAAAGGCATACACATACGGACCTGTTTAGCTTGTCGTCATTGAGCCCTGGCTCTTTTCTTGTTCCCCAAGACAGGAACTTGCTGAAGCCACTTTTTTTGTGTGTGCTGAGTTGCACTGTAATAGCCCAAATCAGACCAGTGAATACCTTCTGAAGATGACGAGCTCTAGCTCTGAAACCCAGCAAAATATCACCCAGACCACAGCCCAGCCCTTTCCCATCTTGCAGAAATCACAGCAGCCAGAATTTCCCTGCACAGCCAACACAGCTGATTGAGATTGCAAACCATGCAGCACGTCAGAAACTGAAAACAATGGTGCTGGGAGCAATAAACCGAATTTGAACTTCCCATTCTTCCAATTAAAGAAATGCAGAGGAGAAAGCTGTGATGTGATCCGGATTTGATTCAATCCAAGGTTCCCCTTTTCAAGGTTTGTTTTTCCCCACAGCCCCTGCAGACTCTCCTGTCCGCTGCAGTGCAAGCCGCAGAAGAAGCCTTGTTGCCGAATTTAGGTCAAGCTTGCCAGGGAACACATGGGGCCTTGGCTGTTATGGTTAGCATGGAGACCACGCTGCCAATGCTAGTGGGGGTGCCTTGGAGGCAGTGGATGGAGCTGGGCGAGGAGCCCACGCTGCTCTGCAGTCTTGCCCAGCCCAAGCCGAGGGACAGTGGACAGTCCTGCAGCTGCTGAACACCCCTCCTGATCTCTAACCAAAGGAAAACTCCCCTGAACCAAAGCAATGGCTGTGATATTGTTGTGGTTCTTGACACTGCAGGCTATGGGCAGCGAGCAGGCTGCTGGCTGTGCCCTGGTGTGTGGAGCAGGCTGCATTCTGCCAGCATCCCACTGCAGGCTCTGGGTCTGGTCCCCAGCTCATGCCCTGCCTGGGACACAGGGAAGGTATCACCTGAGACACCCAGCATCATCACCCTGATGCGCCCATGGGACTGTTCTGTGCTGCTGTTCATATCCAGAGAAACAACCCACCACATGCCCCAAGCACTTGCAATGCTTCAGCCTGCTCCCCTTTGGTCATGCAGTGTTCTTCATGCACTTCACCCAGGCCCCCAGATGCACTCTGCCTTTCTGCTTGCCCTTTCCATTTCATCTCCCAGCAGTTACGCTGTGTGAGGCCAAGCTCTGCTGCAGCGCTGCAACATGAGGGCAGTGGTCAAAAGCGTGCTCTCCAGTGTGCAGGTTGCAGGCTGTTGTGTGCTGGGCACAGACCCAGTGAACAAGAAGAGCAATTAGGGGAGGAAGGTGGCACCCTGCAGCCCCTGAACCACACAGCGCTCTGACTGTCCAGAAGGGCTGGGTCCTGTCCCCTGCCAGGGTGTTCCAGGCCTCTGGATCAACCCCCAGGCACCCACAGAGGTGCCCCCTCTATGGAAACCTCCTCTATTTTAAAAAATTATTCTTTTATCCCAGCCTTTGAAGATGGTTGTTGCCATGGAAACGTGCGTTAAAGCATGCCTTTTCCCTTCCCTTCATCTCCAGAGCTGCTGTTGCCATAACAGCCACATCCCACCCCTCCCTGCTCCCCCCCCACGGGGTGCAGCAGGGTGAGCCCCTGGCCCAGCCTGTCCCCCCCGGCACCGGGTTGTCCCCGAACCCCAGTGGGAGGTGACACTGCCCTGTGCCCATACAGCAGGGCATGGTGCAGAGGGGACACAAGGATGCACAGTGCCTGCCCAGCAGCTGCGGCAGAGCCAGGACTTAACTGGGAGCACATTGCTGGCTGTAGTTGTCTCAATTAATGTGGCCCTGCTTGCTTTAGCAATTACCTGCCCATGGCTCTCGGCCCACTTTCAGATGGAGGTCTCCTGCCAGGAGTTGCAGCTGGTGAGCACAAGCTGGGAGCAGGCACAGAGGGCACCTTCAGCTGCCCTGTTCACATCCTAAAAAGGCACCTCTCTGCCAGAGGGAGCACCCCACGCCCTGCAGAGGCAGCAGCCTTAGCAGGAGAGAGGGTGATGCACTGGCACAGCCTGCCCAGAGAGCTGTGGGTGCCCCATCCCCAGAGGTGTTCAAGGCCAGGTTGGATGGGGCCCTGGGAAGCCTCCTCTGGTGGGTGGCAGCTGCCCACAGCACAGAGTTGGGGCCGGGTGATCTTTGAGGTCCCTTCCAACCTAAGGCATTCTATGATCCCATGATAATTATGAAATCCACCCTCAATGAGGCCCCAAAGGGTTAGGAGACATGCTACCATCTCCCCTACTTCCTTCCCCACCATGTTTCGGCCTTGTGGCCATGTGAGAGTGAGCCATGTGCTCTGGATCCCAACCACCTCCTCACCTGCCAAAGTGCTGGACTGGCCCTCCATCAGCCGAAGGATGGATGCAAGGCAAAGGCATAGAGATAAACATTATTCCAGGGGAGAGAGAAAACTTGCCAGCGCTCTCCAGAGGGCAGCAGCAGTGGAGATTCAAATGGTCACAATGCAGTTTCCCCAAGATGCAGCTGAAAACTGCCGCTGGGCTTTGCTTCTAAACTAATTAACACTCTTTACCTGGCATTAGTGCCAGCCCCATGCTGTAGCAAGGCCTTGCCATGCTTAACTTGACTGGAATAATTTCCCCTGTGGAGGTGCATGCGCTTGGGTATGTGCATGCACCAAGGCAAACAAAATGCCTCTTTTGATGTAAAAATCAGAGCTCATGACTGCATTGTAAGCCTTGAGATTTAGCTACTGATCATCACAGCCAGGAAACTTCACAAAAATCCTTGTCTCGCTGCCCTTCCTTCCAGCTGCTGCCTAGCACTGGATGGCTGGGATGGAGCGAGGACAAGGACGGGGCAGCAGCATATGCCATGCCTGTGCTGCTGCAGAGCTCACGGGCTGCGTTTGTCAGCCTCATGCTGGCACCAGATTGATGTCCTTCTTGTTCCTGATAAGGATCTGAAGTCTCCTCCAGGTCCCAGCAGCGATTCTTTTATCCTCCCTGACTGTGGCGTCCACGCTCCCGGCATCCCTGGGGACGCATCAATCGCAGAGCTGCAGGCGCCGCGCCGCTATCGGCAACGATGATAGAAAAGCTACAGGAGCAGCTGTCATTTCTCCCTGTTTGCGTTTTGTTCTCGGGCTATCAGCAGGATGTTTCTGCCAGACACCCATCAATCTGCTGCAGCAGGGCCTGCCTCGGTCTACGGGGTGGAAGATACCAGTGTAGGAGCTGCCTGCTGCCCCTGCGGCACCTCCACCCATGGCCACCTACCCATGGCCCCAAGGGAGCTGCTGCTGGTCCCGGCTCCTCACAGAAAGGCTCAGTTAGGAAGCGAGGTCTGACTTGTCACATGCTTTGCCAAATTCTTTGAGGTTTTCTGTGGTTTCTGGGAGTCCATACAAAGCCCTCTGCCCCTGCCTCTTTCTTATCACCAGCACCACCATCTTGGACCAGATGTCCAGTTAGTGTACTACTGAAGCCAATGAGATGACGTGGGTACCGATGACATTATCTCTCAACTGCACTTTGGAAAGAAACCCAAGACATATGGGTGAGACTGCTGACCTGCTCCTCTACTTGGGCTCGTACTTGGGGATAGCACAATGTGAACCCTGTCAACTGCTTAGCTGCTCAGCACTCAGCTGAACCCCTCAGTGATATGTAAAAGCAAGATAACAACAGGCCTCTGTCCTATTTAGTTCCTCTCCACCCACCACCAAGCCCGCAGGCTGTGCCTTGCCTCATTGCCCACAGCCCTAGGGCAAGGTGACCCAGCTGCTCCTACCCTGCAGCTGTGGAATGCGGTACCCACGGCTGGCTGGGAGGACATGGCCACCCCGTTTGGTGCAAGACTCATCTCCAGGGCTCCACGCTATGCAGCCGGAGCTCCTACCAAAGCCAAGAGCTGCTCAGTGCCACATCAGAGAGCATTTCACGGCTGCTCATGCAGGAGCGATGAAGCTGCTGTGGTGAACTGATTCCTAAGGTTGTGTCCCTGGAGCCCAGATGGATGCTCAGCCACCTGCTGTGCATACCTTTCCAGCCAAGGCTGTGTTACAAAGGTGCTAACTAAACAAATACCTCTCCATTCTGATGAGAATCTACATGCAAACCTGCAATGCTTTGCAGCAGGATGCATTTTAGCACTCAGCTCTGCTTGTGCCTCCTTGAACACGCTGGCTGCATGACCAATGGGACTTAGTGGGGGCTGGGATGTCCCCAGGCCTCCAGCACTCGCTGCCTCACCCCCAGCCAGCAGTGCCCAGGGGCAACCCATTTTTACATGGCACAGCCAGACTATGTCACCCAGCTCTGCATTTAAGGGTGGTGAGGCATTGGAGCATGCTGCCCAGAGCTGAGGTGGGTGCCCCATCCCTGGAGACATTCAAGGTCAGGCTGGATTGGACTCTGAGCACCCTGATCAAGCTGTAGATGTCCCTGTTCATTGCAGGGGAGTTGGACTAGGTGGCCTTTAAAGGTCCCTTTCAACTCAAAATAATTCTATGAGTCTATGATCTCTGTGTTACTTGCTTTTCTCTCTTCTCTGGTGGATGGGCAGAAAGAAGAGGGATATATATATATATCCATCCTGTTTACAGACTCAAAATAATTAGAAACAGAAGCGTTGCTTACCTTTCTCAGTGTAGATTACTTCTTGAGAGGCAGCCTTTATGCACATTGCGCGCTGCTCTTGCAGCTCCCCCTCACCGCTGTCTGGGATGCGCTCTGCATGTGAGATACATCAAAGGCAGCGTAACATGCCGTGGAGATGCTATAGGGGGTACTAAGAACCATACCAATGACATTTTAAACTAGGGAAGAAAGAGAAAGAATGGGAAAGACTGCTCCAAACCCCTGCCTGAGAAGATGAATTTGCAGATGGATCCGGTTGTGGTTTGGGGTTGCCCTTTGGGGTGCTGCCACCTGAAGTTCCTCCTTCTTCTCCTCACTGGGACCTTTCTCCTGACTTGCCTTGCACGCCTCCACCTTGGGCTTGCTCCTTCCAACTAAGCCACCACTGTCAGGTCACCGGGGTGCCATGGGTCAGACCTGCGCCATTCCCCTTCCATGCTGCTGTCACCTGTCGCAGGGACACAGATGGACCTCCAGAATCCCTGACACACTCTTTCTGCCATTAATCCCACAGGAGGGGGTTCAGCGCCACGCTCTCTGCCTCCCCCTTCCCATCACCGCTCCCTGCTGTAAGTAAGGAGCTTTGTCTCCTGCCAAATCCCCTGTCTGTGTTGGGGAATTGGGGTGAGCCAGGCGTAAAATGAAAATAAATCACTAATTCCTCCTAATAATGCCTGATTTCCTGATTTGATATCCCACATTAATTCTAATTACTCACCCGGAGTCAGGGCATTAATCAAGGCGTTAGAACTTCCCCCTGCTTAGCAACGCGCAGCCGCCGGCAGCTGGCAGCCTGGCACGGCTCTGCCCATCACTGTGCTGTGCCATGGGGGGTCTTGGGGTGCCCCTGCCCCGGGCACCCCCTCCCCATGCCCTCCACAGCTCCGACACGGCTCTGCCTACTTCTGTCAAAGGTAAACCTGCTCCTTCCAGCTACGGTGCAATTAACGCTTCTTCTGATTCTTCTTTTTTTTTTTTTTTCAGTTAGCGTTGAAAAGATTAATACTGCATTTATTCACTAGCTGATTAATTATTTTTTTTAATTTTTTTTTTTAGAAACTCATCAGTTGAATAAGCTTTAATTTGGATGGTGATTAACGGAAACACGTATAAACTCAGGATCTGCGCTGCGTTCCGTTGGCCTGCCTCACCTGCCCTAGATACAGGACAAAAGGCTCTCTCACATGCGCTGCTCTGCAAAAGCCACACCGTTCATTAAGGGCAGTGTTCGGCGCAGCGGATGAGTTGGGCTCACTGTCTGGCTCTGCATCCTGGAGGATTTTTGGAACGGCAGACCTCAGTCTTTCAGATGTCACCGCTAGGACGAGAGCGGCAACGAGCCTTTCTGTGCTTTGGGTTCGCAGCTTCTCACATTTGACCGAGCTCATCCCTGACAGCATTTTCTCTGCACTTAGAGACCCCATTACTGCTGCCAAAATCTGTTTTGTATTTCATTTCAGGTCTCAGATACCTCCTGAGCTGCTAGCCTAGCATTAGCTTCTGAGCAACAAGCATTCATTGTGTAAGCACCGATACGCGCGTGGCTTTAATACCCTACAGTAAATCCATGCCTTGACTTGGAGTTTTGAATGAAAAGAGTTAATTTCTAAGAGAAATACAGCCCTAAAGCACATTCAACTACCAGCATTATTTAGTTACATCCTGTTTCTGGGGCTCGGGCTCCGGCAGCCACCTGAGCTCAAGGAAAAAGCAGAGCCCTCCCACGCTCAGACCCAAAGGGGGCTGGGCTCTGACAGCACCAAACCATGCTCCCTTCTGCATCCAGAGGTCAGCCCTCCCTGGCACAAAGCGCTCCAAAATGCTCCTGTAGAGAGACAGTGATCGCATTGGTAAGAAGGCAAATGGAAAGCCATGCTGTAGGTAACGTGCACATGGAGCCCACTGCGTGCTGAGCCTGATGGGGATGGGGCAGCCACTGCTCTGCACCTTCGGTGTGCAGTGTGTCCACGTGGGAATCATTGCCTTGCCCCCGCGTTCCTCTCCTTTCCAAGCTGCAGGTCAGTGGTTTACAGCCCAGGGTTGATGCATCCTGAGGGTGCCATGAGCTATTTCTCAGCCTAACTAAGAAAAGCGAACCTCTTGTCAGCAGCCTTACAGCCAGCGTGCGGGAATTTGTGGCTCCATGGGAGTAATTTTAGGAGGTATGCAACTGGGACTGCTTACAAAGCTCAAGATGAGATGGATGTGCTCACCCAGGAGGGTTTTACAGCCTCCACACTCAAACTCCCCTTTATTCCCTGGCCGCTGCACAGAATTAATTACATTTCTGCGTGCTAGCATGGCCCTATTGCAGCAGAACTGCCACCAAACCAACCAACCCCCACCCCACAGCCCCTCACCAGGAGGAGGGACCCCATGCAGTGCCACCAGGTGCCAGGAGGAGTCAGGATCAGCTGTTTCTGCATCAAGCACCCCATCCTCCCGGCACCATACAGCAGCATGAGCAGGGACTCCATCACCATGCATGGCCTTCCTGTCCCATCCCAGGTCTCTGTGTGCCACTAAATCATCCGGTTTGGAACAAATTCGCTGGGAAGAACTATAGCGAGTCAAGCAGAGGTCTGGGACACGGGAACAATGGCCCATAAAGCAAACACGCAGCAGTGCGCTCAGCTGCCGGGGATGCTGCTGGCACATGTGGTAGGGAAGATTAATATGCACCAAGCGAGCAGGAGCTGGGAGGGAAGCTCACAAGGTGCCTCTCATTAGCTCATCCTTCCAGCGGAATTAACGACTGCCAGGTTTCACCCAGCCTGTGCTATGGGTTAGTGGGAATGGAGCGCTACGTGCAATGGGGGCTTCAGCTCCCTTGGGGCCCTCTGCGGGGAGGGTCAGCTCCTGAGGTCTGGGACCAGGCATGTGTGGGTGCCACAGGGCTGTGCTGCCCGGAGGGCCAAGACCTCAGGAATCCCTAGGGGCAGGCAGTTCCACCTGCCCCACCTCCTGGTGCCAGGGCTGGGTGCTCAGCATACCACAGCCCCATCACCCGCTGCTATTCTCTCCATGGTCAAGCCGCCGCATTCCTGCACCCTTCTCTTTACTATTTCCCTCTTGCCGCCTCTCCCCCCACTACTCCTTCTCCTTCTCTTCTCTTCAACTCAAGAGCCAAAATGAAAACACCTTCCCCAACAGCCCCTGACAACAGCAGGAGGGAAGGAGCTCCATTCTTCTGATTTGCAAAGGAAGAAATACAGAGAAACATCTTGATAGCATCGTCACAAAAAAGCGGATGCCGTGCTGCGCTCAGGCGTCTCAGGAGACCGGGGCTCTGCTCCTCTGACTGTTTGAAGCTGCTCAGTCTCTGGGGATCTCAACAGCTCCAAAGCTGCTGCCACGAAGCGAGAGAAATCAGACACATTCTCTGCTGGGGAAGGTTTTCCAGCAGCAATCAAAGGATGCTGCACAGCAGCGGGCGCGCTGGGTATGGCCAAAGTGTGGGGAAACGGAGCACATGGGAATTTCTGGGGAAGAACTCACCTCCATGGGGAATGGTTTTCCTCCCTTCTCTGCCAGGGACTAGGGACACTGGTGGGGAGCTCCTGGCCCCCGGGTTACTTGTGGGCCACCCTCCTGCCCATGTTTGTCACAAGCCCTGAAGCCTGTGGCACCTTTGGCAAGAGCTGATGCTAGAGGTTCCCCAGAGGGATGTTATAGCCCAATACCAGTTCACAGACACTGTTCTGCATTTATGGGCGAGAGCATCAGATGGTCACCCACACTCATCAGGAACTCACTGGCTTTAAGGGATCTTCCCTCTCCCTGTGAACTCAGTTGTGCTCCCTTACAGACACGTTACAGCTTCTGCTCTACCGGCAGCTCCAGCAAACCCACTGTGTGCATTCCCATGACAAGAGTTGTGTGGGGGGCAAAGCTGAGCACAGAGCCATGCACAGACGCTCCCTTTGCATTCAAACTCCGTGTCCTACATGACCTGGACAACTCATTCAGCTATCACTGTGTGGGCAACAATGCTCCATGAACAATGCACAGAGGTCTCTGCTCTTCCTCATTGCACCAGCTGCAGGCTCGCAGCACTGCTTTCTGAGAGATCCCATTACATTTCCTTAAGATTCTCTCAAAAGCTGCCATAAGACCTCAGCTTTAAGCAAAACACAGTTCTCCACGGTGCTTTGATCCTCCCATCGCCTGGCTCTTTCCGCAGGACTCAGGATGTCTCTCCCTTTGAAACCACAGGCGTTCAGCTCTCACCAGTTTGTGGCAGCACCTGGAGCCCTGTACAGACCCGAGAACCCCGTGATGGCAGTGCTGGCTGCTGGGCCCAGATTTCCATCACCTTTCTGGCAGAAAGGCCTCTTGGCACGTCTCTGCCCCGCTCACGGTGCCGCCAGCCCTTGCCCATCCAACACTGGGGCTGTGGGATGGCAGAGCCAAGCCCCTGCCATGCTGCCCACTGCAGCCGCTATTTCCCAGCCTCTCCATTTTTCCAGCCCCGATACCACTTTCCCTGGTGTTGCCATAACAACTGGCATTAAGAGCTTGTTGACATTGCCCCGTTGCACTAATTGCACAATTTCCCATCACTGTTATACGCCAGTTATTTCCTTCTGAGGGCTGAAATCGCCTTTGGCCACCTCGCCTGCTCCCTGCCCGCCGCCCTGGGACCAGTTAGGGAGCCAGAGTGAGGGAGTACATGATCTCAGAATACCCTGGGGAAGTCATTTAGCCCACTCAGTGCAGCTGAGATCACGCAGCTCCAGCATGAGGAGCTCAGGATGGTTTGCCTGCACCGGTGTTCCCACCGCCGTGCTCTGCCTGCAACGGGAAGATGCAGGGATGGGTGTGTAAGGCTGGGACAGAGCTCGTGGCCAGACCTGCGTGCCCCATCCTGTGGGAGCCGCTCCTGTCCCCCGGGGTCACAGCAGCACGAGGCTGAGCTCAGAGGTTTTGCTCCTTGCTCTGACAGGGAGGAAGCGATGAGGACGATCGATCGCATCGACCTGACAGAGTTCTCCGCGATGCTGGGGTCACCTTGAGACCCAACCCTTGGATCTCTGTTGCCATGCACATTTACACATGGGCAACACAGGCAGCGGTGCCCCAGTGTGGGACCTCCTGCAGCCCTCTGGCCCTGGGGTGAAGGGCACACAGGGAGCTCCCCGCCACCACCCATCCCTCCTCCACCCGCAGCACGGCTGCCCTGTTGTGTTCCTCAGCAATTTATCACCAAGACAGTTACTTTATAAATATTAAATGAAGGGCTCCATAAATTTTTAACACAGAAATAAAACTGCATTTGGTGAAGGAAAAGAAAAAAACACACCAAGAAACCAACCACGCTCCTCACCCCTTCCTGTTGCCTTCCTCCCTTCCCCTGGCCTTCCACTGGGATAAGACAGCATTGCGCTCGGTCCCAGGGCTGCGAACACAAGGCTGGTGCCCGGCAGGGGCATAGCAGTGGGTGCTTGACAATACATCCATAAAAACACCATGTCCTGATCATCATCCCACAAGGCAGTACTGATACACTGTGCCTGTGCCCAACTCCCTTCTTCAGTACTTGCTTTGAGCCATGTCATGGGTCCAAAGGACTGCATGGGGTCATCCATTGGGTCATCTATTGAAGCCAGGCATGCTGCCCCGCTGCTCCCCTCGCTGCGACCCATCCCCTGCGGCCATGGAGGAGGCTGAGGGTGGTGTAGTTGCCCAGCACCAGGGATCTGGGGCTGGCCCCAGGAGCTGCAGAACCATGCGTCCCTCGCTGCCAGCCCTCTGCAACCACAAGCGTGGATGAATCATTAGGACAAGTGCTACTACAGCCTGAGCGCAAATGAGGGAAGATTGGGCCTTTGGCAGATAACAGCTCTTTGCTCAAGTGTGCTGCTCTCCCACACTCACTGCTCAAGCAGCTGCACTGCCGCTCCCTGGGGCCAGCACGTGGCCCTGCAGCCTCGGAATTTCCCACAAGAGTTCATCGCTGCCTGGACAGCTCTTGCATTGTGGGGTGATTTTGGGGTGAAGGGTGCCCCATCGCACCTCTCTGCTCCTGGAGCCCCTGCATTGTGCGGTGAGAGCAGCTCAGCACCGTTGCCAGGGGGCTGCGGGATGCAGCAGCAGGATGCTCACAGCCCCAGCTGCCAACCCACATGGCAGAGCCGGGCATGAGCCAAAGCAGGAACTAATAAAAGTGATTTTAAAAATAATAACGGCAACACACGTTATTAAAATCCGCGCTCAGCTGGGCGCTGGGCTTACTGAGCATTTCCCTGGCTTTTGTCAGGCGGTGGGATTGCCCCAGACACCGGGGCAGGGTGTATGACAAGGAGAGACAACGATCAATTTTTAATATTGCATATTTAAGCAGGCTCGGGCTCCAATCCGTCATATCCCCCGGCTTTCCCTAAAATTAATCTTCAATAGCTTATCGAGAACTTCAGAAAATTAATATCCAGCATTTCACCTTAGGGGAGCAGCACTTTCTCTGGATGAATATGCATGCAGGAGGGAGAGAGCGCGATGGAGCTTCTGCCCGCAGGACTTCAGCTTCAAAAGAGGATTTCAGCCGAGCCCCTGCACACCCAGAGGACCGAGCGCCCCGGGAATGGAACAGCGCAAACAGACACAGCCGCTCCCAGGCTGCGCTACACGTGCCTACAGGAGGCTTCAGCTCTGTACAAGGGCCCCAAATGAATGAATCTGCCCTTAATGCCAGGCCACAGGAGCATGAAGAGGAACAGAACAGGTTGTTCCCCTGCTGTCCGATGCCAGGGAGCCCAGCATCTGCATTCCCACTCCCAAGCCCAGCAGCCTTGACCCTGGGGCTGGGCAGGGCTTGTGGCACTGAAGCATGGTGCGTTCACCAGTGAATGTTTCTTTATTGTAGGGCCCTGGAGCAGCTCCCTGGGAGGCAGCCCTGCTGCCAAACGGTGCCCAGCAGCCAAGGAAGGAACTAAAGCCCAATTTCCCATTCCCAAGAAGGAATGGGGAGGCAAGAGCGACAGGCAGCTGCGGAGAACCAGAGGACGTCCTGCACAGTGTCACCAGTTCCCCCATTAAATGGGCCCTGTGGCAAAGGGATTAAGGGGTCAGGAAGCACGGGGCCACATCCGAGACTGGATTACGGTCTGCACAAGAATTAAATAGGGATTATCTGCAGCCCAGCAAGCACAGCTGTGGCCAGGTCGTGGGGCTGTCTGATTCCCTCCCCAGCAGGTTCCCCATGGCCACCAGGGCTGGCTTCAATGCTCCCCGTGCCCGTGCATCTCATCCCACGATGGCATCAGCCGGCATTGGGAGCGTGATGCTGGAAGTGGTTCTATCCCTCAGAAGGAGTAATTATGGATCTCCATAAAGAGAGCACTTATCATGATGTGTTCATCTTCCCTGACACCTCCCGTACAGTGCCCTGGCTGCGTTCCGCAAACACTAATTAATTAAACCATATACCTTTGCTGGGAGCTGCAGTGGGAGTGTGCCTGCCTGCTGCTAGGGAGCGTTGCAGGGCCAACCACCCCATGCATCCCTACAGGAACAGGGCTGGGAGCCCTGCAGGATGCACACCGCAATGGGGGGAACCAATGCCTGGAGGAGGACATTGCAGCAGGTAATGAGAAATAAAGAAATGAGCCCGAGAGGGCTGCCGGGGAGCAGATGGCTGGAGGTGTAACAACAAAAACCAAGAAGGAAACCTTCCCCCCCAAAACAAACAACGGATAGTCGGTAGCAAACATTACGCCGACAATAAAAATGCAGCCTCCAGGGGTAATTTGGGGAATTACAGATCAGTAAATTGCACATCTGTGTGCACCAAATTGATTGGAAGGATAATTAAAACCAGAACATCTCATAATATGGCCCTGTGTGCGCATCTCAGAAGAAGCTCGTGTCTCACTAATCTCCTGGATTTCCTCGAATGCCACAGCCCGGCGATGGATGAGGCACAACAAGGTGGGTATTTGTTTAGGGCTCCTCTGACACAAAGCAGTGCAGGGAGCTGCTGTGGAGCAGGAGACCCCAGCTCTTTTTGCATGGGAGGCCAGCGAGGAGCTGGGAGCAGGAGGATAACGGGTTGGGCTTTGGGATGGCAAGGGATTGGCTGCAGTGAGTCTGGTTCTGTGCTCAGCTTCTGCTGCTGGGTACGTCATTAACGGAATGGAGGAGCAGGGGTAGGGGATGGGAGCACAACCTGGTTCAGGTGATTCATAACCACTGGAGAGAGCGAGGAGCTCTGGTGATCCCTTGACAAGCCACATGGGTTGGAACCACACCGACAAACTGCATTGGTGCCAATAAAAGCAGAGAAATGTGCTTTGCTGTATGAAAAGTGTGGGCCTGGTGGACCTGGGAGGACTCCTGCATCATAAAATCATTAAGGTTGGAAAAGACCACTAAGATCATCAAGCCCAACCACTGACCCATCCCCACCATGCCCACTAACCATGTCTCTCAGTGCCACACTACATATTTCTGGGATGCCTCCAGGGACAGTGACTCCACCACCTCCCTGAGCAGCCCGTCCCAGTGCCTCACCGCTCTTTCTGAGAAGTTTTTCTTATTATCAGCTGCAGAGTGGCATGGACTGCCCTAGGAATGGGTGAGTGCAAGGAGAGCACAGCAGCACCGGGAAGGGCAGCTGGGTATCACCCAGCACCTACACGAGAGCAGGAGGCCAGGTGATGATGAGATGCAGAGAAAGGAAAATGTCACTTCATACACTATGAGATTGAACTACAGGGTGATTTTTTTTTTTTTTCCCCAGGAAACAGCTGTTTGAGACCAGAAACTCAATGAGACTCTGAGCTGGATTAGCCATACACACAAATGTCAACAGAAGCCAGAGCCTCTGTCTGCCACTGTCTTATCAGTGACATTCTGCGACGGGGATGGGATGCCTTGTGCATGGGGCTGGCCACCAACGTCCCATCCTGTGTTCTGGCAGGGTGACAGCTGTCACCAACCCAGGGAGACCCTGCCATTGAGGAAGATGCAAGCGCCACACAGCACCCAGCCAAGGCTGCCACATCCCAGAGTGAGAAGAGTGGGAGGCCCCTGCCCCATCCCTCATTGGATACAGGATGATGTGTGCCTGATTGCAGTGGGTGGGTGCCACTTCCCTCTCCTCCACGCCAACCCCGTGTCTCACCTTGCTCGGCACCATACAGACCGAACTTATTACAGCAGAAGAGCATTCCTTCCACTCCCCGCGCTCCTGTCATCCATTTCCCATCAGAGTAGGGAGGAGTCCACGGATGCCCCAGCGAGCGGCCTGTGTGAGGCTGTCTGCACTCTTTTAAGAGAGAAGAACTCTTGCTGGGCTCCCCTCCCTGATCCTCTCTTCCACATCCATCATCATTAGCAGCCATAAACGTCAGAGCCACAGCCATTAGGCTGCTGGTCCTGGATAAATAATGCTTTTCATATTTAATTTACAAGTGGCTGCAGAGCCTCTTTGGGGTGCAGGGGTTAATTAAGAGCCAAATTAGATGGAAACACTTCTCCCCAAGGGAAGTCAATTAAACCACTCTGGCAAGGACCCGGGGCTGGGCACAACCTCTCCTATAGGGCATCTCCCACACACATCTGGAGCTCAAGCAGCTCCCAGGGCCAGGATGGCCCAGCACCAAGGGCTCGAGGAGAGGTGCCCAGGAGGATGCCCACATCCCATCCCCCTCCTGCTGCACCAACGCACCGCCGGACACTCCCCAGGGAAGCGGATCCCAGCGGGATCTCACCATGACCCCACTGTGCAAGTGGTGGCAGCTCCTGGCCACCTCCCAGCCATCTGTGCACCAAAGCAGCACCCGCTGCATATCGCAGCAGCTCTGCAAATAGCAAACAAGCAGCAGGCTGCCTGCGCGCACCTGATATCCTTCCCGTGCCGGTGTGCCAGCACAGCTCCTTCCTTCCCGAGACTGGGCTGCGTGTGGAGCGGCACTGCTGGAACAGAGACAACACCAAAAAACAACCACCACCACAAAGCCTCTAGAGAAGCAAGTGAGATCCTATGGGATGGCAAGGGAGTTTGTTTGCATAGACTTCCTAGAAACAATAAGACAGAAGCGCTCAACGTCAGTGCACAGCATCCTGCAGAGACGTGTCCATCTGTGTGGGACTACTCACTTGGATACCCCCCAGCAGGGCAGTAGGACAGCTCCATCCCTACCACCACTACTTCAGCCTCCTGGGCACAGGGTCACCCAGGGACACCCCCCAGTCAGGCAGGACACCCTGCAACCCGGCTGCCACAGAGCTGGGTGAATATTGCTGGATTTGGGATCCTGAGCCAGAAATCTCTGAGAGCTTCCCTCTGCTTGGAGCCAAGGCCTTCAGCTGAGCTTTGTGCCAAAGCACTGCTGCCCCAGGATGGGGCTGCTCCCACATGAGCTGGACCACCAAGCTCCCAGGGGCCATCACCCTGCTGCCTGTGCCATCAGCATAGGGACAATGACACATGGCACCACTGCTGGGTGTCTGCCCACGAGCTGGCTGCCTTCAGAGAGCTCCTGTGAGCGGCAATATTAATGATGCTCCTTTTGATATGCAAACGGAGCGCTCATTACACCTCGCTCTCGCCCCACATCCTCTGAGCTGTTAATTAAAGAGCGTGCAGGCAGCAGGCAGAAAATTATCATCGTCGCCTGCAACATAAACCAACAATGTTCTGGTGGCCCACCCCCATGCAACAGCAAGACAGACCCTTCCCAGGCAATCCTGAGGGACCCTCCCCTGTGTACCTGGAACCCTTAGCACAGAGGTAGGATGATGGGTGAGAACCCCACGGAGCTGCATGGCCCCAACGAGCTCTCTGGGGAGGAGGGTGGGGTGAGCTGGATAGGGGGCAGGTGGGTGAGGATGCCGATGGCTCACAGCTGGGGTCCTGCCCCTAAATTTTCAGCAGGTGGAAGGAAGGGAGCTGCAGCCTGAGGTTGGCACTGCCTGGGTTGGCGAGGGACCAAAGGAACCGTTAGCAAGCAGAACTCTGATGCCTTATCACAAACACATTAACTAGGGGAAAAATCGAAAGGATAAGAAGTAGTATAATGCTCTGATACTTCATTTATATGGGATTGCTGCGTTTCTGTGTGTGTGCCAATATGAAATGTGCATCTCTGTGTCTGCCATGCCTGTTGTACCACACCGCCCACCCACAGGCACTCTGCTGCCAGCACTGAGGTAGGGCTTTAGGTGACCCTACATCTACATGGGGTCTCGGGGCAGTTCCCGCTGGTGTGCTGCCAGCAAGACACCACAGTACTGGTGGTTTCCAACAACCCAGCAAAAGCCCACTGCTAACAGCTGGACAAGGTCCATCCAAAATCCAATTCACTGCTGCCCAACGGGAGGAGCACAGGGGATGGGGAGGACTCAGTGACAGCACCCCTTGCACCCCAGATCCTGGTCATGCCCATCCCTGGCTGCATGTGAGCAATGGGAATGACCATGGGCACATTGCCCTCACTGCTTCACCTTTGGTTTATAGTGAATCCTCCCAGGCACGTTATGTGGTTAAGATACATTTTTTGAACCATAACTCAAGGCAAGAGGAGAAAACACAACGGCTCCATGGAAATCTGTTGCAGGTGACTGCAGAAATGGGAGATTTGGGGTGGCCTTTGGGTTTAGAGGAGTGCTTGCAGCCCAGCTGAGCCCTGTGTGAAGCATGCAGCAGCAGGAACCCGAGGGCTGGCACGGGGCATGGCGCTGTGATGAGGGCTGTCACTTCAGGGAGGGGGATAACTATCGGAGTGGGCTGCCCAGGGAGGTGGAGGAGTCCCCGTCCTCGGAGGGATTCAAGAACTGTGTACAGGTGGCGCTGAGGGCCGTGGTTAGTGGGCATGGTGGTGGTGGTGGGCTGGCGGTGGGACTTGGTGATGTTAGTGGTCTTTTCCAACCTTAATGATTTTATGACTCCTGTGGCAGCGTTCCCCGGGCTGTGGTGGGTTCCTGGTGCTGGACAACGAGCTCCTGGGACGATGTGTATACGTATATATATATATTTCTGAAGAGCAGAGTGCACTGCAAAACGAGCACATGCCGGCACACGGAAGGGCAGCCAACGCCTGTGCCCATCAGCCACCCCCGGCCCCTCCGCTGGGCTGCGCGTTCCGGGCTCCGGGGCACATCCCCGGGAAAAAAAAAAATAACAATAACATACTAAAAAGAAAAAAGCGGAAAACTTGGGGCGGGGGGAGACTTCGCAGCTCGGCTCAGGCCGGTGCCGCGCTGCCGGGCGGCCCGGAGGAGGGAGGGAGCAGGGGAGGAAGGAGGGGAGAAGGAGGGCAGCCCCCTCCCGGCCCTCCCCTCGCCTCTCCCCGCCACCGAACGCGGCCGAGGGGCGTGGAGGGGCGGCCCCGGCCGGCAGTGGGCGCGGGCAGGGCGGT